>NW_017566854.1:305646-316116 GCF_001661335.1 Babjeviella inositovora NRRL Y-12698 | reverse complement strand
TACTCTATATAAATATCCTCTACTCACCGTCTATCCTTCCCTCTTATCCTACTCTCTTACCCTATCCTCCTACCCTCGTTCATCTCCATCTCGTATCCCTCTCTTATCCTACCCCTATCCTCATCTCTTACCCTACTCTTATCCTACCCCTATCCGCATCTCTTACTCTACTCTTATCCTACCCCTATCCTCACCTCCTACCCTACTCTTATCCTGTCCCTATCCTCATCTCTTACCCTACTCTTATCCTAACCCTATATTTATCTCTTACCCTACTATTATCCTACTCCTATCTTACTCCTCTACTCCGTATTTACCCTCTGCTCACTCTCATTCTACTCTCTATATTTACTTCATTATTACTTTATACTTACTCTGTATTTATTCTTCTCTTATTCTACTACTATCCTCATCTCTCATTCTCCCCTCCTGCTCTCATATCCTACTCCTATTTTACTCTTTTACCTTCATCTCCTATCCTACTTCTATCCTCATCTCTCATCCTCCTCTCCTACTCTCATATCCTACTCCTATTCTACTCCTATTCTATTCTTTTACCCTCATCTCCTATCCTACTATTCTCTTACATCTCTCTACCCTTACTCTATATTTACTCTCTGTACCTACTTCTCTCCTTCTATCCTCATCTCGTAGACTACTCTCTTATCCCTACCTCTTATCCCACTCTTACTTCTCTTATCTTCATCCCATATCCTACTCCTATCCTACTCTTATCTTCATCCCTTATCCTATTCTTATCCTACTCCTATTCTCACCTCTTATCCTATTCTTATTCTACTCCTACTCTTATTCTACTCCTACTCTTATTCTACTCCTCTCCTCTCCTATTCCACTCATCTCCTCTTCTACCCTTCTCCTTCTTATTCTCCTCGCGTTTGTCTTTCGAATGATATATTGTACTACATGTTTTGACCAGCTCATGTTTGGTATATACTTTTCCATATTCTGAAAAGTATCAATGTATATACATATATACATATATACACATATATATGTATATACATATATACATATATACATATATACATATATACATATCTTTTGGAATAATTATACCTGTATATATTCGTGTTTATATATATCTATTTATGTATCTATTTATATATCTATTTATCCACTTACTTATATATCTGCTTATATATCTACTTATATATCTACATACTCATATGTATCTTTACAAATATTGCTTAGTTCATCCATATCTATATACTAATCAATCTATCCGCTGTAATATACCTTCAAACGTTATTCAATCTCGTTAACCTATATATTCATTCACTTTGATCCACTTTCTTCTCTTGGTTGAATAGCCGAACCAAATGTTTGCATATAACCTCACTATGTGGCTCTCTATATGACTTACTATATAGCTTACTATGTAGCTTACTATGTAGCTCACTATGCGGCTTATTATGCGGCTCATTATGCGGCTTGCTATGTGGCTCATTATGCGGCTCATATGCGGCTTGCTATGTGGCTCATTATGTGGCTCATTATGTGGCTTGCTATGTGGCTTGCTATGTAGCTTACTATGAGAACATTACATCCAGTGTATCTCCACCAATATCGCTTCGTTCACTCATATCGCTACCTCGCTCAATTATCTCTACTCTAATACCTCGTATCCATTTCATCTGATCTTGTTTTCTCAAATATTCATTCACTTTGATACGCCTTGTGCCCTGGGTTAAACTGCTGAGGTAAGTGCCTGCATATAAGCCCACTATGTAGCTTACTATGCAGCTTACTATGCAATCTACTATGTAGCTCACTATGTAACTCACTATGCAGCTCACTATGTAACTTACTACGCAGCTTACTATAAAGTTTACTATGTGAATATTACACCTAGTGTATCTCCACCAATATCGCTTCGTTCATCTATATTTCTACATCATACAATTTATTTACTCTAATATACCTTCTTCGCTATATTTATTCATGTTAGCTTATATATTCATTCGGCTTGATTGACCTTCTGCCCTGGGTTAAACTGCTGAGGTAAGTGCCTGCATATAACCTCACTATCTAACTTACTATGTATCTCACTATGCAGCTCACTATGTGGAATACTATGCAGTTTACTATGTGAATATTACACCTAGTGTACCTCCACTAATATTGCTTCGTTCATCTATATTTATATACCAATCAACATATCTACTGTAATACATCTTCTTCGCTATATTTATTCTTGTCAACTTATATATTCATTCAGTTTGATACACCTTCTGCCCTGGGTTAAACTGTTGGGGTAAGTGCCTGCATATAGTCTCTACCACTCACTATATAATTTACTCCCTAGCCTACTCTGGGACTACTACAGTCAACGTAACCCCACCAATGTTTTTCCATCCAAGCTACATGTCTTGTATCTATGTGGCTTACTATGGCAACCTCTGACATCACAGGATGACCCTGGATTTTCGCCACTCACCGCATAGGAATGCAAGCTTATTCGGTATGTTTGGATACGTTCAAGTGGCGGGAAACGCACAACAAATAAACCCCTCTCACGGATTGGCATGAACCCTAACAGATCCCACTGTCTACATTGAACGCATAGCGCCAATTCCTCCTCCTGAAAGCGTCTAGATCATTACCTCAGCATACCCAGAGTAACGCCACGCGTTAATAGCTCAGAATACGTTCCTTCACCACCCAAGACCCTATAAACGTCGAGGTACCTACACCCCACAACAGAAGCAACACATCAATTCCTCACCATGGATATGCGCAAAATCCCCTTATTCTGTGACGCCCTTCCGTCGGAAGTTGTGGAAAAGATTGTTTTCCACTTGCCGCTTTCCACAGTCGCCGAATTGATGAAATCGGAGAACGCGAGTCTCGCTTTGGTGGCTCGGAGATGCTACTACTCGAATATTAAATTGCAATTCGACTACCCTCCAGATTATGAACGCTCGCATATTAGTGATAAGTTCCTCAGCATGAATGTTTCTGACTTTGAAGCATTAGTAAACAGTGATACGTTCAGCCAGCTTCACATCAAGAAGCTCTTAATAAATGTGTACGCACATATCGAAAATTTTACATTTCTCCACGAAAAAGTGTTCGCCAAAGTGTCTTTAGTTGTTACCAATGTCATTCTAGAGTTTTATGCAGATCATGAATACCATACGGTATTCAGTTGGGACTGGTTGCCGTCTTCGCCACCGGTTCAGGAGTGCATCCGAGAAATATCCATTTTGTATTCTTATATTGATTCGGATATGCCACCCTTGCCCCCCAATTTGTGCAAGTTTAACCTTCTGTACGGCCGCCAAAATTATTGTGACGATAATGCTAGCGCTCCAAAGATTGTTTTTCCACCGTCTCTCCAAAAATTTGTTTCGGAAATTCCGTGGCGATCGATATCAGCGTATGCTAAACTCCCTTCAACCTTTTAGAGATTGGAGCTAGTAGAAGTCAAAGGCTTTTCTGCCGAAGCCTTCAATGAGTTAAACTTATCCGATCTAAAATCTTTACGATTGGGATACATTTCCCTTAAAAACTTCGGTGAGTTAAGATTACATGGCTTGAAAGATTTGCGTTTGGAAAACGTGTCAGACATGACGGAGATTGACGAGCACTTTAAATTTCCCTCATTGTTGGAGAATTTGGAAGTTGAACAGCTGGGCATTACTAACTTCGAACAACGGAGCTTACCTCTGGGGTTGCAGAAGTTGTTCATTGTCGGTTGTCCTTTAAAGAGATTTAGTGTGGATACGTTTCCAGACTCTTTCAAAGAGTTGATCTTAGACGGCACGGATCTTTCATCATCTGAGATTCGCATTATCAAGTTTCCTCCGAGCTTGGTTTCCTTACTGGTTAATAACACCCTGTTATCATCGCTAGATTTTGTCAGCTCACTACCTGGATCTTTAGAAATCCTCAACCTCACTGAAAACTCCTTTGGTCGTTTAAATGAAACAGATGAAGAAGCAGACACTACCAGATCATGCCAAATTAAGTTCCCCAAGAATCTCCAAGAGTTTGGTATCAGATGTAGTGAGCTGTTGTTTACCCTATATTCACCAGAAAACTTTGTCTTCCCTCCAAGTTTGGTGGATTTGGACCTCGCAGGTACGAATTTGGTATCAATTAAAGGACTCGAACTCCCTCCAACATTGAACTCTTTAAGCTTGAGAAACAATAATTTAGTCTCAGTCGATGGGCTCAGTCTTCCACTAGCCTTGACCTCCTTATACTTGAGCTTCAGTAAGTTGGTGTCAGTCGACGGGCTCAGTCTTCCACCAACCTTGACCATCTTTCACTTATGTGACAATAACCTTGAACTTCTTTCAAGGAGACTACCGGACAGCATCCAATCATTGTATCTTATGAGAAATAAGCTTAGTGAATTGGAAAACTTCCACCTTCTGGTGAGTTGTACTAAGTTTGAGCTCTTCAGTAACCCACTTCAAAAGCTCCAAATCTCCAATGCATATGATCCAGATTTAAAACTCCGGGAGTTTGAGTTAAGTAACGTTATCATCGCCACGCTTCGTGACATCTCTCCCCTTCCTCAATGTCTCACTTCCTTGAATATTTCCAGTACAGAAATAAACTCCTTGTATGGTATTCTGCTTCCTGTGGGGCTAATCAGTTTGTGTGTATACCTTACCAAGATAACTTCATTGGAAAATGTTGAATTCCCACCATATTTGGAAAGGTTGGATCTCCTGAGAAATCAAATATCCAACTTGATCAATGTGCACCTTCCAGATAGTTTACTTGGATTGAACCTTGATGATAATAAGTTTAACTCAATCGATACAATACAGTTTCCTCCAAAATTGAAAGAATTAAGGTTTGAGAGGAACGCGATTGGCGCCATCAACGAGTTGCAGTTGCCTGAATCCCTTAAAATGTTGTCTTTGGAGGATCAAACGTGTGAGACCCTGCAGAATAATGCCTCCACACAAAGAGACATTTCAGAAAATATCTTTTTATCCAAGGAAAACGGCTTATCGAGACTTACTGGACTAACCAAACTTCCTCCAAAGTTGGAGTATTTAAATTTAGGGGAAAACAGCTTGTCTGATCAGACCATTCAAAGCTTAGAATCCCCCGCCAGCTTGAAAATATTATTAATTGAAAGAATCACGTTCGACGACAATGCTGAGTGGCAGAGAGAATTCAAATTGGCTCACCCTAGGATGTCGATTTACTGGTAAATTGGAGTTCTCTCTGGACAATTCCCTTCTCTTGGACACTGACCATAACGAAATGGGTATCTATAATGAGAAATTCGCGTAAGGAGAAACAATTGTAGAATGTGACGTTTAATAAAAAGTCATCTACGACAATCTATGTATTTATATTGAAATTCTTTTGTTCTGAGTGTATCCGCTTTACAATCTAATACGGTAAACAGTACTTATAAATTGACTTCTTTAAACCTAAGTCAACATGAGACCATACCATAATCTTATACTCCATTAGATCATCAAAGTATTGATAGAGATAGCACCGCTCTTCGTAAGATTAGCTTTGTCTGCTCTCTTTACTTGCGTATATGGCATATTGCTCAACCCGTCATACTGTATACTCCTTATTTTCTGTGATACCTCATCCACCTTAGGTACCCCTTTAATTTCCATCACAACAGGTGATAGAATTCTCCCATAGCCTCACCCGCATCTTCACTACCTAGGCAACTCCTTCTCGGTAAATCCCTGTATCTCCTTAGTCTGCAGATTACTCAGTCTAAGATTCAACTTTACAGAAACCATACTCGCACAGCTTTGCAACAGCAGGAGCATAGATGATCGAAGTGTTAAATCCTTTAAGTCCAGGGGCCAGGCTACTTAAATATCGCATCCTGTTTCTATTTTAAAATTCCTGCATGTATCATATAGCCCAGTATCTTATACCAAGCCTCATGCCCATACGCCTCATATTGGAACAGAAATTGCTTGTTTTACCTTTTAACGTACCTCCGTTCCCATAGCTTAACCACCCCTATATTAGAGATTCAAGTGATTGTCAACTCAATTATCACATCGCATGAATGTTCAATTATTTGAATGGCCATAGATTTATCTGAATATAAAAACCTCAGTGTTGATCTATGAATAGGTTAAAGGATGTCTATGGTGATGTCTGCGGGATTAAATGGCTTCTTTAAAACACTTGGCATGCATAATTGGACATGAAATATTTAGTTTTTGCAGTACGAACTCCTACACCAGTAGCTTTTAGTTCAAGAAAAATATATTACAAGCTGAGCAATATGCAATAGACATGAACGTAATGCCTATCCCCTCTAGCTGGAGCATATTGATGAACCAAGCCTCTCCAAACCCCTCCATACACTTATGTTATAGGGATAGACTCTGGGTCGAAAAAGAATTTTCTCCGCTGAAAAAGGTCAAACTTTTCCTCCTTACGGCTGCCAATTATAGATGAGTGCATTTTTGTGGAGATCGACGGGAGAACTAACCCATAAATAGTTCTTTAGCGCCTACTACATGTATATGCAGGTCTTCCAAGCCCAAACTATACGATCGATGCCAAGACATATCAAACAGGAGGATATCTCACATCTATAAAGGAGAAAACTACATCGATTCGCGGAACTATTGTAGGATTACGGGTGATCAATGATATACAGCTTCTTCTCTGTTATGAAAACACCGTACCGGAGATATCGTCTGGTTACATATAGGACGTACTATTTCCAAAAAGGGACTCATATCTCTGCTTGTATACCAACCCCAACTCCACAGGAAATACACCAGTAAGGAACATATGTCACTAGAGTAGTTCCTTTTACTGGCGAAGAAAATACGACTTAGAGCGTTATACCTGGGTAAAGATCAGTTTAGTAGGAGAAAAAGCCAACTACAAGGATTCTTTCGTATACATGTAGCCTATAATGCAGGTAAAGAGCTAAGCTCTTCCTTCGTGTATAAGGCTCTTAAGAGGTTAGCTTATACCATGCAGTAAATAATTAAAAGGACTACTTTATGCATTATGCGTCGCACATGTCCATCCTCTTACATAGACCCTTGCCTTTATCTAGAGTGGTGCCATATGTGCGTTAAAGGAGTCTCTATGTAGACCACATATCACAGACGTACTTTGGCTTTCATGTACTTTTTAGCAGACACAGTTATTTAGTCAAAGTGCATGGGTATGCATGCAGTCCCTGCAAGTTTGCTGATCGTTTCTGCTGGTTAAAGGTAGACCCAAAATGGTACTACCCTGAATTGTTGTTGTTTTCTCCAATAATAGTTGAAAAAACAAGCTGGAGAGACCTCCAGATCATAGCCTTTAGTAGTCAGGATAGAAAACCGAGCAAATCTTTAAGAAAATGAAGGAATACTGTCACGTGAACATCAGACATGATCTTAGGAGAGCTCAGAGCGCCTTACTAACCGCATTTGAAGTCTTAGAGATAATTATGGTTTAATGAAGTATTTGTGGGAATGACCTCAAGCTAGTGAAGGGGTGATTTCATTAGCTCACACGGCCCAGGATGAGGGGATGATACTACGTGCTCACATGGTTTAGAATTCCAACGTATAACCTCTGGGCAGATTGTTTTAACAGACACAGTTATTTAGTCAAAGTGCATGGGTATGCATGCAGTCCCTGCAAACTTGCTGATCGTTTCTGCTGGTTAAAGGTAGACCCAAAATGGTACTACCCTGAATCGTTGTTGTTTCCCCAAGCACTTGTTGAAAAAATAAGTTGGAGAGGCCTCCAGATCAAAGCCTTTAGTAGTTAAGATAGAAAACTGGACCTATCTCTAAAAAAGAAAGAACAATAGTGTCACGAGAACACCGGACAATATCCGAGGAAAGCTTAGAGCGCCCCACCAATTGCACTTGAAGTCTCAGAGATAAATGTTTGAGGATGTATTTGTAGGAATGACCTCAGGCAAGTAAGAGGGTGATTCCATGAGCTCACACGGCTCAAGATGAAGAGGTGATACCACGAGTTCATGCGTTTTAGAATGCTAAAAACGTATGCTCACTGGGCAGATCGTTTTAGCAGGCGTAATTATTTAGTTGAATAAGCGCAAGGGTGCATGTAACCCTTGTACAACTTGTTTCTGCTGGCATCAGTGGTCAGTCTGAGAAGTGCAGAGATTTGCGCTAGTACAATACCTAATATTTATTAATACAACGATAAAGTGCCCGATAGTTGAGCTACTCTCGTAAATTAAAACATATCCGTTTTCTATTTAAGGAGTATAATCCTCCTTTATTGGGCTTAGGCTTTAGGAGAGAGTTATCTCCAAGTTGAATTTATTCTACTAAGACAAATCACCTCAGCTCAAATGAATCTTACCAGTATTGCTATAGTCACTGCACTCATCAGCATTGTCACTGCCTTGACGGATGGCCCCATTGCTGTATCGTATGCGCATATCCTCCATAGTGTCATTAACGGCACTCTACCAAGGTCGCTGAATGATGAAGGCACAATCACTGTCAATATTGTGGCAAACAAGAAACGAGAAGTCAATGATCCCTACTACTCTAACTTAAAATATTTATCGTTGGACAATTTTGCCAAAGTGAACACTTTGGCTAGTTTGTTACTGTCAGCAGTTGCTAACAGCGCCTGGGGTGATGTTCTCTACTTGTACAACTATGTCAGGTTCAATGGCTTTGATGACTACATGACTTTAACAGCCGATGGAAAGTTCGCTGATGAAGTTAACTTGTACTTGTTGTCGACACCTGACCAATCGGTATCATTGTTGAGTAATACCTCTACTAACAGCGTATTGAAAGATTACTACGCTAGTTTTGCTCCTAACCCAAGTTCAGTAATTCTGGTCGGAATGACTGAACTTGTTACCAACAGCTGTGAAACTATCTTAAGACAGATGTTTTATAGTTAGATTGTGAGGTGGAGACATGGAATATCTTAAGCGGAGCTCCATATACTTTTGACTGGGCCCAAGGAAGCTTGTGTCTTATTAAACTAGTCATATTTAATTTATATTGACGAATAATTACCATCATGACATTTGTGGTATATCTAGTACGTAATTGTGGATACTGTTAACCATCCAAAAGAAAGTACTTCTCATCAGTAAGGTATACACAAAGAGAGGTGGAGTCGAAGTTATATACTGAACGCCGGGAACTGTGGTATATCTAGTAGGTAATAGTGGATACTGTTAGCTAGCTAAAAGAGAATACTTTATATATGTTGTATATCTCTACCTCAAGGGTAGAATATCTACTTATAGTAATAAGTAATACTGGTTACCTATATAATGTATATAGGATAAAGGAGGGAGGGATCGACCTCCTTATATAGAATATTGATCCCTACCACGTGACAGCTACACGCTTACTACAATATGTAAGATATCTACAAGAAAAGGGTAGTCCGGGGCCTTATATACTGAGGCGGATACGATGCCAGGGTGTCCGCTTATCAGAGGTAAGGGAACAATGGACTCCGAATTCTGTCTAGTTAAATGGCACCTTTACTACAATGATCCTATTTCTTCAAGGATTGTCTTTCCACTGTCCCTCCAAGAATTTTATTCGATGATCCCCTGGGGATCAATGTCGGCATATGCCGACCTCCCTTCAACCTTACAGAGATTGAAGTTAGAGGATGTGTCGGACTTTTCTGTCAAAGCCCTCAATAAGCTAAAATTACCCAGTTTGAAAGATTTAGAATTGAGAGCCATTTCTAAAATAACAGAGATCAATGAGCACTTTAAATTTCCCCCGCTGTTGGGGAATTTAGAACTTGCGTGGTTGGAAACTACTAGCTTCGAACAACGGGAATTGCCTCTGGGATTGCAAAAGTTATCCATCACCATGTGTCCGTTGAAGAAGTTTCGTGTGGATACCTTTTCAAATTGCTTTAAGGAATTGGTATTACACGATACGGGGATTCCATCATCCGAAATCCACAAGCTCAAGCTTCCATCGAGCTTGGTTTCTTTACTGATTATTTGGGCCCAGTTAACATCGCTAGACTTTGTTAACTCATTACCAGGGTCTCTAAAATTGCTTAACCTCCGCAGCAAATCCCTTGGTTCTTTAAACCAAACAGACATAGACACTTCCAGGACATGTCAAATCAAGTTCCCAGAGAATCTCCTGATTCTTGATCTCCTGACCAACCGTTCGTTATTTATCCTGTACTCGCCAAGAAACCTTGTCTTTCCCCCAAATTTGGCTAGTTTGAAACTCGGGTGCACGAATTTGGTCTCAGTTGAAGGGCTCAATCTTCCACCGGGATTAACCTCCTTAGACTTGACACTCAATCGTCTAGAGCGGGCTTCCATAAAACTACCTGATAGTATCCAATCCTTGAACCTCGGGTCCAACCAATTAACAGAATTGGAGAATTTCCACCTTCCGGTAAATTGTACTGAATTTGACCTCTCAAAAAATCCACTTCAAAAGCTCCAAATCACTAATGCGTATGATCCGGATTTGAAACTCCGAAATCTTCATTTAA
>NW_017566854.1:302201-303381 GCF_001661335.1 Babjeviella inositovora NRRL Y-12698 | reverse complement strand
CGCATCTCTTACACGTCTAAGGCGAGATAAACCAGCAATCTCTCTTCTGGAAGACACGTCAATGTTTGTCGGTTTAAATGTGCTACTTAGATGATGGCATTATGAACCAACATTCGAGTTAAGGGGGTCAGAACAGGATTTAGATGGCAAGAACCTGTGTGTATAAACCCGCCGGGTGGCAAATGGGCCGAATCGAGAATTCCATTACCCAATCTAACAACATCTCCACTAACTCCGTGATCGTGGGGACCTGGTGTATGCATGATGGTGCATTACTGCGTTGTGCGGCTGGTCTTTAACTCGTTCAATCATTCCAATGGCCCCCGTTGCCTCGAGCCTTTTTTATACTCTGAATTGGACTACTTCTATTTTATTGAATATGGAGTACATCTTTCTGATTATTCTCATATTATGGCATGTCACCAGAGGAACATGTGCCATAGATCTAGACTACTTTCGATTACATAGGAAGGCGGAGCGATATTGTTGCTGAACATCAATACTTGACTCTATATATCAATGATTGACCCTATATATTAATGATTGACTCTATATATCAATGATTGACCCTATATATTAATGATTGACTCTATATATCAATGATTGACTATATATCAATAATTGACTCTATATATCAATAATTGACTCTAGATATCAATATTTAACTCTATATATTAATCCTTGACCTAGGACACCAATACTTGACTCAAGGCTTGATAATCAACCATCTCAATAAGGTAAACGGAACCCTAAGTTATTAGCCTACTAATTGCATAAGACAAGATATGTTTAAAATTGGATAAATGAAAAGAAAAAACACCAATACACTGCCATTTTAATAATGTGTAACTTGGAAAATAAGAATTAAAGTCAAGAAAAACACGGTAATAAACCGTCAAAGGGGTATATTCAGTCGCAAAAATTGCCAAAGCTAGAATTTAAAAGATCTTGGCAGAGTCAATCTGTTGCAAGACACCGTTGATAGCAGCAACATTGGTATCAGAAACCTTACCCAGGTGGCAAGCATTACCGTAGTTGATCAACATCTTACCAAAGTCAGCACTGCTGTACTTCTTGCCAATAGACCAAGTAGGAACGGAACCATGGGTAAGCATCTGGAGCTGAGTAGTACTCTTCATGAGGGTTTGCAAGTTGGAGGCAGACAACTTCGTGTTTGACT
>NW_017566854.1:299731-302101 GCF_001661335.1 Babjeviella inositovora NRRL Y-12698 | reverse complement strand
CTTACTATGCAACTTACTATGCAGCTTACTATGTGAACTATACAACTTACTATGCAGCTTACTATGCAACTTACTATGCAGCTTACTATGTGAACATTACATCTAGTATATCGCCACCATTACGGCTTCATCTACCGTTATAATCACTTTTAACGATATAATCCATTCCAATATAGCCATTTCATCTTATTCAACCATATTCCCTCAAATATTCGTCCTGTTTGATTGACTTTCTGCCCTGGGTTAAACTGCTGAGGTAAGTGCCTGCATACAAGCTTACTACCTAATTTACAGTACAGCTTACTGTGAATATCCATATACTTGGTGTCCCTATTATTTACACATTTTCTTCCCATGTTAGAGCTCCCAATATACCTCAAGCCATCAAACTTATCTTCATTTGTGTGTTTATCATGTCTAATGAAACCTCCAAGAGTGTGTGGTGGCCTCCAGCAGCATGTGGTGGCCTCCAGCAGCATGTTTCATATACAACACCTCCTGGAGATATCAGTGATACACTCTGTATTTTGCTTTATCACCCACTATCCTCGTTTGGTTCCATGATCACAATAGGTCTGTCCTTTCCGTAACGTCAAAGCCGGTATCACCTAACGGCAAATCACAAGTAAAGTATTGTTGCACATGGTATTAGAAAGTTCCCATCCCGTTTCCTAAAATACCAACGTTACTGATCGAATCCGCAATAAACTAAGCTCGTACCAGGCATCATCACCCCCCCCACCCCCCGACCTCCTGCAGTTTTATGAGTATTGCAAACATCAATAGATGTATGGTCGGAGAAGATGCAAAAGACAGCTGTAATATTGATAGTCGCTCGCACTGTTTGAAGCGAAAAACACGAGCCACATTATGGCCTTGGTTGAACAAAGCACTTAACCGGAATTCGTTATTCGTATAGAAGACGATATAACACTTTGGGAAGTAATCAAGACCGTCCCTTTCCAATTCCAAGTTAGACCACTAGAAACACAGTCTGGCACCCGGCAGTTATAATCACAAAGGGTCTCAATAACAGAGTTTGCTAGAATAGCCCAGGAGGTCTGAAATCCTTGTTGGATAGGCAAACTATTTCTCGCAAAAGGTCTAGGGCCATGTGCTTAGGTTTTGAATGTATTTGGTTTCACGATCTATTTCTGATTTTGCTTTCAACAATACCAGTCTCCGCAAACCTGGAGGAAATAAAAATGCCGTATGCCTCATCTTACGGCAGATTTAGTCAGGGTTCATAACACTTATTATGGCATTGCCCCAACAGGAATAATCTGCATAACGACGCCTGGAACATGTTTAGCCGTGGGTTCGCATATACCGACGCAGTGGAGCCGCATCTCTTACACGTCTAAGGCGAGATAAACCAGCAATCTCTCTTCTGGAAGACACTTCAATGTTTGTCGGTTTAAATGTGCTACTTAGATGATGGCATTATGAACCAACATTCGAGTTAAGGGGGGTTAGAACGGGATTCAGATGGCAAGAACCTGTGTGTATAAACCCGCCGGGTGGCAAATGGGCCGAATCGAGAATTCCATTACCCAATCTAACATCATCTCCACTAACATCATTCCAATGGCCCCCGTTGCCTCGAGCCTTTTTTATACTCTGAATTGGACTTCTGTTTTATTGAATATGGAGTACATCTTTTTGATTATTCTCATGTTATGGCATGTCACCAGAGGAACATGTGCCATAGATCTAGACTACTTTCGATTACGTAGGAGGGCGGAGCGATATTGTTGCTGAACATCAATACTCGACTCAGAATATCAATACTTGATTCAGGGTATCAATAATTGACTCTATATCAATGATTGACTCTATATCAATGATTGACTCTATATCAATGATTGACTCTATATATCAATGATTGACTCTATATATCAATATTTAACTCTAAATATCAATATTTAACTCTAAATATTAATCCTTGACCTAGGACACCAATACTTGACTCAAGGCTTGATAATCAACCATCTCAATAAGGTAAACGGAACCCTAAGTTATTATCTTACTAATTGCATAAGACAGGATATGTTTAAAATTGGATAAATGAAAAGAAAAACACCAATACACTGCAATTTTAATGATGTGTAACTTGGAAAATAAGAATTAAAGTCAAGAAAAAACACGGTAATAAACCGTCAAAGGGGTATATTCAGTTGCAAAAATTGCCAAAGCTAGAATTTAAAAGATCTTGGCAGAGTCAATCTGTTGCAAAACACCGTTGATAGCAGCAACATTGGTGTCCGAAACCTTACCCAGGTGGCAAGCATTACCGTAGTTGATCAACATCTTACCAAAGTCAGCACTGCTGTACTTCTTGCCAATAGACCAAGTAGGAACGGAACCATG
>NW_017566854.1:297374-298596 GCF_001661335.1 Babjeviella inositovora NRRL Y-12698 | reverse complement strand
CATGGTTGTTATTGAATACACTGTTTGACGCATCCTTGCCTTGACCCTGTTTCAGACACACGCCAGAGAGGGATGTATTAGGAAGTGGTCGCATGATATTCGTATACCAAACTAGCGCCCATTGCAGGTAGTGTCTGCTTCAGACGACGTAAGCCGGCTCTCATATAACCAACCGTTTTTGTCTGTTAGACTATATATCTACTTGCGTAGTTGTTATTTTATTCTACACCAAGATATACTCCCTTTACTACACCCTTCCCGATTCTTGCAAATCATACCTTCGAGGTGGCTCGTGAGATGCATCTATTGGCCATAAATAAGCATTGCCAAGTCAATCTTTTTGACATTGCCAAGTACTTGGCTCAGTTTCCTTAATACGCAGGACATGTTGATCTTTTGCCCATTCGTCTCAAATCAGCTAGATGGCAAAGGACAGTCGCCAACCTGCGTCTCGTTTGCGCAGGTGCGTAACTAGTTTGTGCGCCTCGAAAAAACCCTGGGATAAATGTCTGAGGTAAGTGCCTGCATACAAGCTAACTATGTAATTTACTATGCAGCTTGCTATGTGAACGTTATATCTAGTACACCCTGTGGATATTGTTTCATCCACGTTTATCATTACTTAATATTACTTTCTTACTCTAACGAATCCGCCTCAACTTGCCCGGTCATTTTCTCTCAAATATTCACCCACTTTTATGGACCTCTGCCCCGGGCCGAACTGCTGAGGCAGGTGCCTGCATGTAACCCTATGGCTCACTATACAATACAGGCGGCTATACTGGGTCTGATATACTTGCTAGGAACCTCCTCTCCATTATGCTACTTTTTTTCATCATCCTACTTTTTTCATCTTCCATATGATTGTTTTTTTCAAGAGTGACATTTTCATTAACCCGAAAATATAGACTCACAGATGGTATTAAATCTCATGGTGGTTCTATTTATTAGTCTACATCAAGCCAGTCATCAAGCCTGTGGTATCTCTACCTCGAGGGTAGAATATCTATTTATAGTAATAGTAATACTGGTTGCCCATGTAATGTATATAGGATAAAAGAGGGAGGGATCGACCTCCTTATATAGAGTATTGATCCCAACCACGTGACAGCTACACGCTTACCACAAAGCCAATCATTAAGCCAATCATTAAGCCAATCATTAAGCCAATCATTAAGCCAATCATTAAGCCAATCATTAAGCCAATCATTAAGCCAATCAT
>NW_017566854.1:292900-294959 GCF_001661335.1 Babjeviella inositovora NRRL Y-12698 | reverse complement strand
CTAAGCCAGTCACCTAAGTGAATCACCTTTAAGTAAATCACCTCTTATTATCTGGACTGTCCATTTATTGTTATTCCCACCTTCTACAGGTCACCATCAATCACACCCTGTCAATGTTACCGAGCTAGAACTCCCGATAGAAAGCGCTTATGCATGGAAGCTTTGGAGAATGCAAGTAAACCTCACCAAATTGCATAACGGGAGTTAGCTAACTCAAGCACCTATATGCTAATCTGTTCCGAGCACCAACTTTCTCCATCATGACTGAGGTAGCCTAACAAAGCGAGTTGGATCCAATAATCCTAGGCAACAGCTTCTGAAGTTTTTCCGCCTGAAACTACCTCCAAAACATAGCATAGCCTTATTCCATAAACCGGATCCTTCATCTCAACTCTGAATCCTGTACTCTAATGGAAATATATCTGCACCTGTGCGCCAGGGAAAAGAAATAGATGTAGCTGCAACTATATAGTAATACTAACAATATTACTGTCTGAGCGTCCACTTGCACCTCATAGGTATTTCAATGGCCAATAATCCATACGCTTCTTTCTTTCGAGCCTTCTTTCGAGTCTTCTTTCGAGCCTTCTTTCGAGTCTTCTTTCGAGTCTTCTTTCGAGCCTTCTTTCGAGCCTTCTTTCGAGCCTTCTTTTGAGCCGTCTTTCGAGCCTTCTTTCGAGCTTTCTTTCGGACCTCCTTGTTTCTGGTTCTCTTTGGCTTATAACTCTGGAAAGTCATGGGCCAATTTCACCTTTCAAAATACGTGTAGTGTACCATTGCATCTCCTATACCGTACCCAGCTCTTTGCTTGTGGTATCCATTGACCCTGGTGTCCGAGTTAACTCCGGTACAGGCCTCCACGTACATAATTAGGAATATTTTCGCGGTTCCAGCCGGAGCTTTGGGCCATGTCAGTACTAGCACTAAGTCTGAATCTATATTTAACTAATATTTTTCAGTGCTCACCATTCCTGTACCACTGTGCAAGTCCCATGAGTTTTCCTCGAGTTTTCCCTTAAGTTTTCCCCTGAGTTTTCCCCTGAGTTTTCCCCTGAGTTTTCCCCCAAGTCTTCCCACCATGTTTCTCGTAAGCCATTCACAAGTTTAGGCTGAGAAAATACCTGGCTCAGATTTGTATATCAACCATTTAAATATACTTATTTTTCCGCGATTTCAAACTACATGGAGGGTTAGAGCTGAAAGCTTCACTTGATCTATAGCCGCACACCATCAATGCCTGCAGTCTCGATCACCAGGCGCAGATGCATATATGCAGGCGTCTGGGCTCTTGCCTCGTGTTGAACGCAAAGGACGATATTCCGGCACTGAATATACCTTCGGCGAGGCTTCCATGCTTTAGCCCCCCATGAACTTTGGTTTCTAGAGAATTCAGTGCGTCATATATTACAATAATAATTGGCCTTATACACCCAGTAAATACCTCAGTAATTGAGATTATAACGTAGAAAGGCTTGGGTGTATATAGGTTAGGTGATGTAAACCCTGAATTGCTCGAGTTATAGTCCTTGGAAGTCACCAAGAGTGAAAACTGAATAGACGTTGCATAACTATGACCGACCTGTGTATAAATCCGCAGGGTGGCAAATTGGCCGAATCGAGAATTCCATCACCCGATCTAACATCTCCATTAGTTCCGTGAGACGCTCTACTTGACTTTTCAACCTGCAACGTCACTTGCGTTCTCGGTCTGCGTCCTGACCGCCCCGCAATAACCTGGCTCATAGATTCGTGGAGACCTGGAATACGCATGACGGTTCATCTCTGTTATATGACAGACCTTCAGCTCGTTCAATCTTTCCAATGGCCCCGTTGCCTCGAGCCTCTTTCATTTTCTGAATTGGGGTACTCCTGTTTTATTGAATAATGTGGAGTACTTCTGTTAAGCTATTCTCATGTTATGGCACATGTTCTTCTAATGACATGCGTAGCTCTAAGTTATAAATGGGTCTAGGGCATTGCCGATTGTATGAGGGCCGAGTGGTATCGTTGCTGGGCATTAATACTTGATACAGGACACCAATACTTGATACAGGACACC
>NW_017566854.1:288319-289885 GCF_001661335.1 Babjeviella inositovora NRRL Y-12698 | reverse complement strand
CTGAGCTGTATAGGATATTCTACAAACACTGGGTCACTTCATTCGATCTATTGGCGACTGCTACGAAGCTGCGTATGCTAAGTAGTGACAGCTATTGACTGCTGCTCTATGGCCCTTGGTGTGGTACCTTTCGTATACAGTTATTTCTCCTGGAGATATCTGTGATACTCTCGGCACCTTGCTTTATACTCTAACTCTCAGTATTCCCGTTTGGTCACATGGCTGCTATGACTTTTCCTTTCCGGGTGTGATCTCGCAGTTGGGCTCTCCAGTAGGCTTCATGCTATTGCGCTTATATATCGGTTATACATGTTCAGGTGATAGCATTCGAAATATTCCTGACTTGGATTTGTCCAGGCCGCACGCCATTTATTTTGAAATCTCTCACAAAATATACAATAATGCACTCGTAGCATGTTATGCGATGTCTCTGAAGTGCTTGGTGGTCCATGTATTACAATGGGAATTGGCCTTATACATCCAGTAAATAACCCAGTAATTGAGGTTACTGTAGCGTAAAAAGACTTATATGTATATAGATTAGGTATAAATCCTGAATTTCTTGGGTTACAGTCCTAGAAGTCACCAAGAGCAAAAGCTAAGTACACATTACTTAATCATAACCGAGCCTAATTGCATAAACCCGCCGGCTATCAAATTTACCAGATCGAGAATCAAATCACCCAATCTAACATTTCTATTAATACCGTTATATGCTCTATTTAGCTTTTTCAATATGCAAGGTTACCCACGTTCTCGGTCTGCGTTCTGACCACCCCGTGTATAACCTGCTTGTAAACTCTTGGGGACCTGAGATATTTATGACAGTGCATCTCTGCGTCGTGCGGTTGGCCCCTAACCCATTTAATCTTTCCAATGGCCCCGACGCCTCAAGTCCCTTTCATTTTCTCTTTTATAATTAGATTCCTTTTATTCCATGGAATGATGCGGAGTAGTATGTCTATTGAGCTTTTCCAATGTTATGGCACATGTTATTTTTCCGACAAGTGGTTTCGAATTTGCCGTAGATTTAGATTGTCGATTGCAGAGGGCCGAGCGGTGTCATTGCAGAGTATCAATAATTGACCCAAGACCTAATAATCACCTCAACAAGGTAAACATCGCCCCCAAGATTATCCTTCTACTGATTGCATAAGACTGGATGTTTCACATTAGTAAAGAGTAACATTTTATTGATGTGTAATATATAAAAAAATCAGTCAAGAAAAATGCGATAGTGAGCCGTTCAACGGGGTATATTCACTTGCAACAATTGCCAAGCCAGACTTAAAAGATCTTGGCAGAGTCAATCTCTTGCAAGACACCGTTGATAGCAGCAACATTGGTGGATGAAACCTTACCCAGGGTACAAGCTTCACCGTACGTGACCAACATCTTACCAAAGTCAGCACTGCTGTACTTCTTGCCAATAGACCAAGTAGGAACGGAACCCTGGGTAAGCATCTGGAGCTGAGTAGTACTCTTCATGAGGGTTTGCAAGTTGGAGGCAGACAACTTCGTGTTTGACTTAGCCGAGTTACCCCAAGAAACCAATTGGGTACCGAT